>NC_090236.1:3787500-3822500 GCF_024489055.1 Chanodichthys erythropterus | reverse complement strand
AGAACCTCAAACCCGGTCCAAACAGTGACCTTTCTGCCTCCTGCCACAACCCTGGTCTGAGAGTCAGACACACCTGAACAGAATACCTGCACGAGGACTCGCCCTCTACTGGGACTGACGGCAGAACCAACCAATTACAGATGAATGAAGCATATAGGAAGTTATGCTTACTGTGGCCTGTCTGTGAGGTGACAGATAGAAACAAGACCATTTAGGCTACTGTTGCTTTAAAGGATTTATTTACTTTCAAATGAAATTTACCCCAAACTTAATTCACCCTCAAGCCATCCTAGGTGTATATGATTTTATTCTTTCTGATGAACACAATCGGAGAAATATTAATAAATATCCTGACTCATCCAAGCTTTATAATGGCAGTAAGTGTTACCAAACGAGTATTAGCTGAAGAAAGTGCCTCCATCCACATCCATCCATCATAAACATATTCTATATGGCTCTGGGGATTAATAAAGGCCTTCTGAAGCGAAGCGTTGCGTTTGTGTAAAAAAAAAAAAAAAAATCCATATTTAACAAGTTATGTTAAGTAAATTAAAGGTGCCCTAGAATTAAAAATTGAATTTATCTTGGCATAGTTGAATAACAAGAGTTCAGTACATGGGAATGACATTCAGTGAGTCTCAAACACTGTTGTTTCCTCCTTCTTATATAAATCTCATTTGTTTAAAAGACCTCTGAAGAACAGGCGAATCTCAACATAACACTGACTGTTATGTAACAGTCGTCATCATTAATATGTACGCCCCCAATATTTGCATATGCCAGCCCATGTTCAAAGCATTACACAAGGGCAGCCAGTATTAACGTCTGGATCTGTGCACAGCTGAATCAGACTAGGTAAGCAAGCAAGAACAATAGTGAAATATGGCAGATGGAGCAATAATAACTGACATGATCCATGATTACATGATATTTTTAGTGATATTTGTAAATTGCCTTTCTAAATGTTTTGTTAGCATGTTGTTAATGTACTGTTAAATGTGGTTAAAGTTACCATCATTTATTACTGTATTCATGGAGACAAGACTGTCGTTATTTTCGTTTTTTAAACTTGCAGTCTGTATAATTCATAAACACAAGTTCATTCTTTATAAATCTAAAGCTAAAATAAAATATAAAGCTTTAGCCACGGAGCACTATCAAACTCATTCAGAATCAAATGTAAACATCCAAATAAATACCATACTTATGCAATTAGACATGCTGCATTACGAACACTTTGTAAAGATCCATTTTGAGGGTTATATTAGCTGTGTGAACTTTGTTTATGCTGGTTAAGGCAAGCGCGAGCTCCGGGGGAGGGGAGCACGAGATTTAAAGGGGAAGCAGCCTGAATCTGCGCATATTTAATGATGTCCCAAAATAGGCAATTAAAAAAGTGAATAAAAAAAAATCTATGGGGTATTTTGCACTGAAACTTCACAGACACATTCAGGGGACACCTTAGACTTATATTACATCTTTTAAAAAGACGTTCTACGGCACCTTTAACAAAACTGCATGCATTTTTCGGAAAAAACATTGTTTTGGTTGTGCTTCGGCTCTGTGTGACTATGCGGATGGATGAATATGTTTATCTTACTGCTAATAAAACATTCAGGCTTAAGAGATATAACCAGTTTGGATGGAAAGGATCTCAAGCTGACTAGCTGAAGACGTTACTGTAGCTATACACCTAAAGACATGGTACTTCCTTGAAAATAAATTCCAGCACAGTGCTACAACAACCATAATGAACCTTCACAACAAATAATGCTTTAAAATGATCTCTGTTAGAAAGCTACACATGGCAATTTTTCTATTCAATAAAATATCTTACTCACCGGCTGAGTAATAAGAACACCATCTCTGCATCGCTTTTACAACATTTCAATCCCTCAGTTCTCGCCATCTCTGAAAAGCCAAGCCAATGTTGATTCTTGTTTTATTACGAGCTCTGTCGCATTCTCTTTTTGCCATCAGACTCTACTGTGATCTGCATTTTTTTTTAACTGGGTGATTGCCCGGCGGTTCGAGAATTAGTGTGCCTATGCCACTCCCACAGCATACACGGGTTAAAGTATGGATATGACACACACATGTACACTCCCATTCAAAAATTTGGGATCAGTAAGATTTTTAATGTTTTTAAAAGAGGTTTCGTCTGCTCACCAAGGCTTCATTTATTTAATTAAAAACACAGTAAAAATAGTAATATTGTGAAATATTATTACAATATAAAATAACTGTTTTCTATTTGAATATATTTTACAAAGTAATTTATTCATGTGATGGCTAAACTGAATTTTCAGCATCATTACTCCAGTCTTCAGTGTCACAATGATCCTTCAAAAATCATTCTAATATGCTGATTTGCTGCTCAAGAAACATTTCTGATTATTATCAATGTTTCAGTATTCCATGATGAATAGAAAGTTCAAAAGAACAGCATTTATCTGAAATACAAAGCTTTTGTAGTATTATACACTACCTTTCCAAAGTTTGGGGTCAGTAAGATTTTTTTTTTTTTTTTTTTTTTTTTTTACATTAAAGAAATTAATACTTTTATTCAGCAAGGATGCATTAAATCAATCATAAGTGACAGTAAAGTCATTTATAACGTTACATAAGATTATATTTCAAATAAACACTGTTCTTTTGAACTTTCTATTCATCAAAGAATCCTGAAAAAAAAAAAAAATAATAATAATAATATATATATTATATATATATATATATATATATATATATATATATATATATATATATATATATATTATATTTAATTTTGAAAAAAAAAAAAAAAAAGCTTTGCCAACAATAATTACTTTGTGAAATATATTCAAATAGAAAAATTCTAATGATATTTCACAATATTACTGTTTTTACTGTATTTTTAATTTAATAAATGCAATGAGTAGACAAAACCTCTTTTAAAAACATTAAAAATCTTACTGATCCCAAACTTTTGAACGGTAGTGTATGTACACAATTTCCCTTGAAAACCATCCCATCAGGTCTAAAATATAAACACTTGTAATAGGCTTACCATTGTGAATCAGGATAAGACAAAAACACATTTTGGAAGAAGAATTGATGATTTATTTGCTCAATATTTAAAATGTGTTAATTTTGTTACAGGTTACATAGTGCACCTTTAAAAAAGTGGGTACATTATTGGTTAAAAAAAATTATATTTCCCTGCCCATGTGAACTTGTTTATATCATCAGACCAGAGGAAGTGAAGAAAATTACCATATTTTGAGGACAAACTATAAAACATTTTTGTTTAGAAAATGACGTACACTAAAATGTGTATAATATAATTTGCTCTACAATAAGGATTTTTCTGCTGACCCAGTTGATATTTTCATTGATCAGATAGATTATATTGCATTGGTGACATATCAACAGAATTTACAACAGCCAAGTTCAATACACCATAGAAGTTTAAAAGGCATAAATGGTACATAAACATGAACAGAACCTAACGGTCTAAGTTTCAAACAACCCAATACAAGTTAATAAGCCCATGCTAAAACTATCAAATACAAAGTAAGAGACTGTATGAATAAAGAATACAAATGCCAAGGTCATTCTGAAAACAAAATCATTGAGTTTTCATTTTTTTCCATCTACATTAGCACAAAGAAAGTTCCATTTCATAGCAGCCACAGCCACCAGGGGGCGCTCACCCTGTGCAGGCCACCCCAGAGCTGGGTGCAAATCCTGCTTCCAACTGGTGCCTGTTGAATCCCTATTGCTGCCAACACGAGATCGTCTAGGGAAATGAAGAGATTGATTCAGTGCCTGCAGAGAAAATCCTCTTAACCTTATGAGGACCTGAAATAGCTTAAGAGTTTGAAGAGCAAGAGCAGGGCCTGAGAGAAAGCTGCCATAACAGAATTACCAACTATCTTAAAGAGAGACCATGATGCACACAAAATAACCTGTGGGGAGTAAATGCATCAAAAACAAACAAAAAAAAAATCTTAAAAAAATATAACTTTTTGCTGAAAAATAAGCATTAGTTCTAAATATTTGCTTGAGTAAAGCTCACTTGAAGTCAGTTTCCTAATGAAGAACCTTCATAGAAAAACATCACAGATTGGGCAGATGTGTTTGGTTTCAGACACAGCCAATGTAAAGCCTCATCTGTCTAAGATTACAGAATCGTTGAACTCTTCTTTTAATGAATGTTTAACCTAGAAGCTTCCACTTGAGATTTTAATGTCTGACCACAGTTGTGTGTGTGTTTGCTTTAGTGTGTGTGTATATACCCGGCTTTCTGTTCTTATTTCAAGCTGAAGACTATGATGTAAAAACGCATAATCCTTTGCCATCTGACAGAGTACAGGTAGAGTCTATACAAATACACTTTTCCAAACTCGACGATACACACACACTACTAAAATTACCAGCATGGGTCGATGGAGTAGAGGGTAGATAACAAAATATGCATGAGCTAGTCAATACGGAGAGAAAAAAAGAGGAAGAGAGGAGAGAGCGAGAGAAACGGAAAACCTCTTATCTCTTGCTACCATCCCACCGGTTTCACATTTGAGAGGAATTCAGCTTTTTACACGCTGAACGTACTCTGCACATTTGCAGTGCACTTATGAGATTATTAGCCCAGTTACTATTTACAATAATGCAATGCAACTGTCTCTAAACTTATAGCTTTTAAAAACATGACTGACATCTGGGAACACGATTGGCAGCAACAATTTAGGTTACAACAAACAAAATCATGCGTGCCATACTGTGTATTGGTTATATATACAACATGAAGCGTTTATGACATTTACTTAGGCAGTATGAAAATATGCTGTTTCAAACACATAATCCCTCCGTTTTTCTCTCTTTTTCTGATTAGTGTTCGACCAACATGTTTTTTTTTCTCCAGTGGCTGAAGCCGATATTTAAAGATCTAAAGGGACGATACAATGGTGAAGGGAAGGTGACAAATTACATGTCAATGGTGAAATGGTAAAAATGCTTGTCTTGCCGAAATATGAACGTAAACAGTATGTTGTATTCAGTGTTGGGGAAGCTAATCTGAAACTGTAGTTTAACAAGCTACAAGCTACTCATGAATTAAATTAGTTAAACTACAGTCAAGCTACCCTTTTGAAAAAGTAGTTAGCTAAACTACAAGTTACTATCAAAAACTACTTTTAATTTTTTTTTTTAAATGATATAGCTTATTACAAATAACTAGATAACCATTAATGAAGAATGTTTAAGTAAGATGTTTGGGGTTTAAAACAAAGCAATGCACTACAATTATGATTTCAACACGTACTGTTTTATTTTGTAAACTATATCAAAAGATATAGAAATAAAATAAAATAAAAGTCTGTGTTTACGTAATAAATGTGTGTGTTCTGTGTATAATTATGTATATATAAATACACACACATATATATGTATATTTAAGAAAAAATTTTATATTTATATATAAAATATTTACATTTATATATAATATAAAATATATTTAAATATATATATTTATTTATAAATGCATATATTTCTTAAATTTATACATGTGTGTGTATTTATATATACATAATTATTATATTACAAAAGATACAATACTCAAATGTTGCCTATATCTCACACTGACACTCTTTGCACGCTTTATATATAATACACTCAGAATTTTAATATAAGTTTTGTTTTTCATGCTATGAGAGGACCAACCACCAATTGCACTCCGCAGTTTCACTATATATAAATGCAGGATTCATGCTCAATTGCTAGCATAACCATAACACGGGACAAAAATATGCAATAATAAGAATAATAATTAAAGCTGCAAGCAGCGATAAAAGGGCCCTCACACCCGGATTCACCGCCACCTGTTGGCCTTAGGAACAGTGATCAGTGGGCGACATGCATGTAAGCGAGTGAATACAGGAGAATTATGCCACAGTCATTTCGAAATGCCACACTTACTGAATATTGCTATGTTGATGTCTTCAGGCCAGGACTTTTATCGAACATGTGAAGTTTGGAGCAGATTGGACATTGTATGCCTGAGTTACAACAACTTCCTGTTTCTTTAGTGCCGTTAATCGCATAAATTAGCACTCAGCCAAGTGTTGCATGATTTAACGTGTTTCTAGCATGTTTGGTACTTCGTGGCATAATCAAATGTGAATCTGGTAGTGAATTACAGTGTAAAGCATGCCATTTCCTATTTCATAAGGTCTTAAGATTAAACTAGTGATCGACCGATATTGATTTTTTATAACCGATACCGATTATTTGCATGTTTATGTACCCGATAACCGATATGCAGAACCGATATTTATTTACTGTTATACTTCTGTTTTTGACAATTATTACAACACAAATGAGCTGAACAAACCATTTTATTTATAACAATCACTACCCCCTTGCATACAAAAAGAAAAAAAACTTTACTGAATAATATTAGCTGGAATATATAACATTGTCAGGAAAGTAACAAACAAAACAGCATACATCATTGCATTTTCCAACTAGTGTTATTAATTATTATGTTTTGCCGGTCTAGATCATGAAATGCTTTCTGACAAAGTGCTGTAACTTATCTATGCATTTACACAAAACTATAAATTGGGCTACTCAACCGCGATTGCGTGTGGAGATACTAAATAATTTCCACAGAGCTGCATTTATTTAAATTTGTATTAACTAAATAATGGTTATGTAGTAAATCAAATGATTATATAATCTAATAAAGTTAAACAGCACTTGTCAGTTGGCATTTTATGATCTAAATTTAATCTAACGTTAAATCATGAAATGCCAACTGACAAAGTGCTGTTTGACTATAACTTAATCAACCGCGATCGCGCATGGAGATAATAAATAATTAATTTCCACAAAGCGGTAGGCTATATTTATTTATGTGTATTAGCGAAATAATTGTTATGTAGTAAATGATAATATAATCTAGGGTGTTTAAACAAGATAATCTTGTCAAAAGTTTCATTCAGTGGCCGTGCTTAAGCCTCCTGATCATCCGTCAGTTGCTAAGCAATATGAACGAACTTTTTCTTCTACACTAACGGTGAGCAAATACAACAGATAGAGAATTAAATTCAGCGCTTTTATTTTCAACATGCACTCATTCACGTCTGTTTTATTTAATTCATGTAAAGTTACGTCTTTATTGGGGCAGGACATGACGAATTACACTACGTGACTCAATGAGTTCAAGCTGCATAAATTAACTATATCAGGAATTTATGTCTCAGATCTCATTTGTGCATGTCTGTTATGTTAAATAAAGTTGATTAATTAAAGCAAACCAAGTAGAACATATACTTTACCTGTGCACTGAGTTGTTGTTGACTGATCTCCTCAGACGGAGGAAGTCTCAAAACGGCCACAAGATGGCGCCGTAAATCGGCGAATCCGATATTACAAAACCGATACCCGATTATGGAAAAATGCTTAAATATCGGGAAAAATATCGGTAAACCGATACATCGGTCGATCACTAGATTAAACTGATCACATCTGATGTGTATCTGGTTAAATCTCTATGAGGAGTTAATCACAGTGTAAAACATGTCATTTCCTGTTGACTGCAGCTGGCGCTATGACTGTAACTGAATATTGTCATATAGATGTCTTAAGGTCAGGACTCTAATAAAACATGTGAAGTTTGGGGCAGATCAGACATTGTATGCCCGAGTTACAACAACTTCCTGTTTCATGGCGAAACATCGAACTTTGCCAGGTCGCCACGGACACGCCTTTCAGCGAAAACTCTAGATCTTCGCAATTTAACGTCTCAAAGGCCTTTAGATTAGACTGACCAAATATGATGTTGATCTGATTAAAGCTCTAGGAGGACTTAGTTAAAGTACAACGTCTGGAAATGGCAAAAACTGCACAAATTTTGCAAAGAAAATTCAAAATATCTGATTTCCTGTTGGTTTTCAGATTTCACTCCAAGAGACTTTTTTGTAGGTATTGGGCTGTTAGATGTGTGGCTCACCACCACCCGGTGGCCTTGGGAAAACTGAACGATGGGCGATATTCATTTAAGCGGATAAATAAAGGAGAAATATGGCAAAGTCATTTTGATGTACCACAGTTCCTGCTGCCAGCAGGTGGCGGTTTGACTGAATTGAACTGAACTGAATATTGCCATGTAGTTGTCTTCAGGCCAGGACTATTATCAAATATGTGAAGTTTGGAGCAGATTGGACATTGTATGCTTGAGTTACAACAACTTCCTGTTTCATGGTGAAACATCAGATTTTGTCAGGCCGCCACAGACATGCACTTCAGTGAAAACTCTAGACATTTGCAAGTAAACATCGCTAAGGCTTTAAGATTAGACTGACCAAATATGATGATGATCTGGTTAAATCTCTATGGAGGAGTTAATAACAATGTAAAACATTTCATTTCATGTTGCCCGCAGGTGGCGCTATGACTGTAACTGAATATTGTCATGTAGACGTCTTCAGGTCAGGACTCTAATAAAACAAGTGAAGTTTGGGGCAGATCGGACACTGCATGCCCGAGTTACACTCAAAAATTCCTTTCATTTTAGAGAAGTAGAATAATTGACTGTGCATTTCCTATAGGGTCCTCACACCATCCGTGCTCGTGCCCTAATTAAGAGCCTGATGAAATGAAAACAATATCTGTTAAGTGTAGGAAATAAGCATTTTCCTCAGCCATCTCTCTTTTTTCTTCAAATCTCCCTCTTGTTCACTCTCTCCACCCCCCCATCATGAGTGGACACGCCCCCTAATGCTGATTGGCTGCAAGTTTGTTGTGGTGCTCAATTCGATCCACTTTCAATAAGAGTCCCACCTTAGTAAAGGAGATGCAGATCTCATACATATTTAAAGCAGAACTAAGCAAGATTCGCGAAGCTCCCCCTACAGTTTCCTTCAGTGAATGACTGTCATAAATACTCCAAGCGCAGCTCTGGACTACAACGACTACAACACTCGCCAGCGCAGTAGTTTTGCAAATACAGTACAAGAAAGAGGAGGTGGGTAATTTGCAAATACAGTACACTCAATGGAGGTGGGTAATTTTCAAAATTGTCTTATAAAGACATAATATATACATTGTTTTTGAATTACCGTAAAGCATTTTGTCACTCTCGCGTGAACGTGAACATGAGACGAGATTGTTTCGGGTCGGTGCAGCTCAAGTTGCAAGTGCTGTATTCTGGCGTAGACGTGCCAGAGGGGGTTAGTGCTCGCCTCAAACACATCGCTACAAGTCAATTAACCATCGTAAGGACTTAGAAAACTATTTATGAAAGTAAAAAAAGTTACTTAGTTCTGCTTTAAACTTACAAAAATTATCAAAATTCCTTACCTCTAAACTATTAAACCTACCTAAAAAGCACTGTTTATTTCATATGTATCTTTGTTCTGTTGTCTTTATGTACAGTAGGCCTGCTGAATGTTAAATGGATCCAATCCATGTTCATTAAAAATTATTTGATGATGCAGTAATAAACCTGCTAGTATAATGAAGGTGTTTTTGAACTTTGCTTATTTAAAACATGATCAAAATACTATATTTTGATGACAAAATTTCACAAAAAAATCTCAAGAGAGTAAGCGACAAATATCGGTATTGGCCAATAATTTTTTTGTTAAAATCTGTATCGGCCCCAAAAAATCATGTCGGTGCATCCCTAAAAGAAAGTCAAACACATTTGAAAAGACATGATAATGGATGAGTAGATAAATTAAAATTCTGCCAACATTTTTGGAAGAACTATCCCTGTATTTAAATGTAAATTTAGGGGCATTTGTGGCCTTATGGTTAGGCCCTGTCCACAAGAACACGGGTATTTTCAAAACCGCAGCTTTTTCTATGCGGTATGGCCATTCGTCCACAAGCAAATGCAGTATCCGGAAACTGAAAGCGAACTTTTTTGAAAACTCCAGCAAAGGTGAAGGTTTTTACAAACTCCGGTTATAGCATTGTTGTGTAGACGGTGAAACCGGAGATTTTGGCCAGTGATTGTGCGCTGTTATCTCCTTTGTTTGATGTTTGATGGCTTTTGACAGCGCTTCATAGCGTGTATTTCATTTTTTCAAAACCGTGCTTGTGTAGATGCAGTTTTTTTTTTTTTTAAATGAAAGAGGAAAAACTCAGTTTATAAATATACCCATGTATGAATGGACTAGGCCTTAGAGTGTCAAATTTGTAAACCAAAGTTTGCAGGTTCGAGTCTCAGTACCAGCAGAAAATGTAGGTGGGGGAGTGAAAGAACAGCGCTCTCTTCCACTCTCATTACCCACAACTGAGTTTTCCTCGAGCAAGGCACCTAACCCCCAATTGCTCCCCGGGTGCCACAGCAAAAAATGGCTCATGTTGTGTGTGTGTGTTCAATACTCACTGCTGTGTGTGTGCACTTGGACAGGTGAAATGCAGAGCATTGTATGGGACACCATACTTGGCTACACATCACTTCACTTTCACTTAGTTTTTTTCACTTTAAATAGATGGGATAAAACATCTGATTTGTGAAAGCGTTGTCATTACTAATACAATAAATACAAAAAAAAAAAAAAAAAAAAAGAGAGGATTTTCATTTTTGGCCAAAATTAAACAGTGGTGTTTAAAGGGTTAGTTCAGCCAAAAATGAAAATTCTGTCATTTATTACTCACCCTCATAGCGATCCACACCCGTAAGACCTTCGTTAATCTTCGGAACACAAATTAAGATATTTTAGTTGAAATCAGATAGCTCCATTAGGCCTGCATAGGGAGCAATGACATTTCCTCTCTCAAGATCCATAAAGGTACTAAAAACATATTTAAATCGGTTCATGTGAGTACATTGGTTCAATATTAATATTATAAAGCGACGAGAATATTTTTGGAGCGCCAAAAAAACCCAAAATAACGACTTATTTAGTGATGGCCGATTTCAAAACAATGCTACATGAAGCATTCTCGTCTCTTTATAATATTAATATTGAACCACTGTACTCGCATGAACTCATTTAAATAGGTTTTTAGTACCTTTATGGACCTTGAGAGAGGAAATGTCATTGCTCCCTATGCAGGCCTCACGGAGCCATCGGATTTCAACTAAATATCTTAATTTGTGTTCCAAAGATGAACGAAGGCCTTACGGGTGTGGAACGGCATGAGGGTAAGTAATAAATGAATTGTCATTTTTGGGTGAACTAACCCTTTAATTAGTGTAACTACGAATTTAAAGGTAAAAAGGTAAAAATCTTGTTGCCAAATTAAATCACTACAACCTGACTATGACTATCATATGACCTGAGAACATAACACCCTGAACAGCATAAAATTGAAGTACTGAACCTAAAAAAAACAACATTTACTTAAACTAAACCTATACATTTAGGTACTTTATTACTAGCTGTTAATTCATCAGTTATATTTACATAATTGAAAAAGGGCTAAATGTCATTTTAACTCAAAAACCAAATGGTCAATTAGTAAGATTAATCAGCTTTTCTATTTCTTAATATATCTGTATTTTGATTAATATGCTGACAGCGTGCTGTGAGCTTTAGATTTAATTTAAATTGAGTGTTTTAATTGATCTACTTTAAATTATCACTGCTACAATCATACACATTCAGGAAATCTTTGGCACAAATGGGAACTAGCACTTCTGTTAATCGGCCAAGAAGGCTGTTATCGCAAGTGACTTCAAAATGGCCAAATATCGGCCTTGTTGATATATTGGTCAATTGTTAATTCAAATCAAGGCTTTTCCCCCTACAAATTTGCCATTTAAGACATTCACAATGAACTATTAAGCTGTATATTTAAATATTTATATAAAGATATCATTCATGCTTTAAAATTTCTGAAAGGAAGCAATCAAGGACAAATAACAAGCACAAACACACGCCGATCGTACCTACCAGCATCAGCGTTCTCAGAGTCCATGTCTGTGTCTGTGCCCGCTCACTGGACCTGGGAGACAATCGCTCTCTTTCTGCCTTACTATCTTTCTGTCTCTAGGTGCTATACAGTGCAGGAAGTCTAACCATATTCCATAACACACACACGCGCGCACACGCACGCATCTGCATGAGGACAGAGAGGTGTTTAATTCTGATGATGCTGATGTTTTGGCACACTGAATATTTCACCGCAGTGTCAACACGAGCATCTGCCCGAATAATGCCACCATGCACGCGCACATACTCGAGTCGACCAACACAAAACACACACGCCGCCGCTTTCCCTTGATGTTTTCCCTCACACAGAATCTTCACTAACACGTCGTCCACTGCGCATATGAATGAGACACTGCTGAAAGGAAAGCGAGAAACACCAATACAAAACACATGACAGATCAAACGCGCACAAACACACACAGATCAAACTCTCTCATGCACTCAAAACGGCCAACGGAAGATCAAACTTTGCTTTGCGAACGTGAACATTATCATCTCAAAGCGATGAGAGAGGGAGAAAGATTGTTGAGAGAGAGAGAGATAAACAGAGAGGCATCCTTCAGAGAGAGAAGCTGAAAGACCCTTGAGAAGGAGAGAGAGGCTGGTCATTATTGTCCCATGCACACAGACCCTTAAACTGCATTTAAACTGTCAATCAATTATGATTTTTTCGGAACAGATCGGCTCTAAATGGCAGTAACACCTGACTGGGTCTGTACGATTTGGTCCATATTACAAATATTACGAAATTGCAGTTTTTAATGCAATATGAGAAACATTTAACTTCTCATATTGCTGCTTAGATATCTTAACTGAAAGAACAAAACGGCATAAAATCACACTGAAACAGCAGTTCTCATTTTCAGCAGGGTGTGCAAACTCCAAACTAGCAAGCAATGATTTCTGTATCCAAAGTCAGGTTTTGCCAACACTTTGCTGCCAACAGAAACTGTTAAGAATGTGCAAACTCAAGTTGAAATAATACTAATGATAATAATAATTAAAGCTGCAAGCGGCATTTATTTTCCTGATAATTTACTCACCCCCATGTCATCCAAGATGTTCATGTCTTTCTTTCTTCAGTCGAAAAGAAATTAAGGTTTTTGATGAAAACATTCCAGGATTATTCTCCTTATAGTGGACTTCAATGGCCTCCAAACGGTTGAAGGTCAAAATTACAGTTAAATTACAATTATCTAGTGAAACAATCAGTCATTTTCGAAAAAAAAAAATGTAAATGCTTTATATAAACAAATGATCGTGCTTCCAAAATCGCACTTCTGTATTCTTCAAAAAGCTTACACTGTATCTGCTGCACCTTCCCTATTCTACTTACAGAACGAACGCAGTGCCAGTTCCTGTTTATTTTAAGTGCGCACTGCAGTTCTGTCGGCTACTGCTTGAGCTCTTTAAAGCAGGATGGATTCTGATTGGCTGTCAATGTATTTATCATTCATTAACTGGAAAATCGTTCTGAAAGTCATTCCAACTATATCCTAACTCTGTGTCATTGTTAAGGCCGGAACACACCAAGCCGACGCCGACAAACTAGTGGTGACGAAAGCAGACTGCAGGGTTGGCTCACGTCGGCAGCGTCTGGGTCCAAAGTTGCCCTGACACACCAAACCGACGCTAGACAGCCAACGGCCAAGTAGCACGTCAGTTCTGCGCCTGCGTAAGATGAAATTCCTTTCCGAACCAGCAGGTGGCAGTATCTGAACAGCCAATCAGAATGATCAGATGGCCCGACGGACCGACGAACTCCAACGCCGATTCAACATTTTGAATCGGCGAAAAAAAGGCGTCGAGGACCAACTTCAGCCGACGGTGCAGAACACACTGAGAAAACTTAGTCGGCCGACGAACAAAAACTGCCAGATGGTGTGTTTCTGCCTTTATAGATGTGCATGTACATTACGGGTTAAAAACAAGTGATTTTAAACTATTGAAATGCAATAAGCAACCAAAGAGAACACGTCGCTATATGTGTGTGCTGTCTGGGAGATAGTTTCTGTGCGCTGTTTGAGAGACAATAATGATAAATAATAGCGAAAAACTATAAATGTTAATGCATCTGTGTGTATTTGTGTAAGCGCTCTGGAGTGTCAAAGGTTTCTATTTACAAAAAATATTTTTTGCAGTGTTGACCATTGTAGCCAATCATACATGTGAACATAATGGCCAATCAGATGTTTAAGTTGCTCTGAATCCACTTCCCGCTGAAAAATGGAGTTTGTCTAGAGTGAGCTCATAGAGTTCAGCCAAAGCAAGCTTGTGAATCCTTTCATTATAAAAAAAACCATTCATTTTTGCAGTGTTGCCAGATTCATTGATTATGGTGGGAGTTTTCACTAAGTCAGTAAGGTGACGGTGCTGACCTATGGTATCAATTTAGTACCGATACTAGGGTATTGGATTCTGGTATACTGCTCATAGAGCGTGCAAGTACTGAACTGAGTTTTTTTTTGCTGCCTAAATGGGCTTCAGTGGTTATACACATACTTACACATACTAGATTTAAGTCTTCCGTGAATGTAAACAGTTAAGAAAATGTGTAACAGTATACTGCATCCATGCATTTGGTCTTAAAGTGACAGCTGCCTATTAAACCTGTCATCTTTGTCACTAACATTAATCAGTCAAGTTTTGTCTCGCTTTAATAAGAATAAATGTATATTTAATTTACACAGTGAAGATATGCAGTGTTTTTTTTATTTCAATGGTATAAAAAAAATGTATGATATAAAAAGCAAAAATAACTATATTATGACATATATATTTATCGTGAAATAATATTACTCATATCCTGATAAAAAATTTGGGTCATAACACCCACCCCAGCCAGTAGTCTGAATGCAGCCTCATAGAACATTTACAGAATCACTTTTTCTCTCCTTTCTCTCTCATCCCATGTCAAGGATAAAGGGCTCGTCTTACAGGGTCCTGACTGCCCAGAAATAGACTGTGTGTGTGTCAGAGCAGAGAGGTTATCATACTCCCTCTGAGGGGTGTGGGAGTTGTTTGTACTTCAGTGGAGAGGTCACCTACTCTCAAATGTGTGTGTGTGTTGTACTTCTCTTCTGAGTGCAGAGCGTCAGCAGCAATAACCCTTAGGGGTGTCTAGTCTACTGCGTCAAACTACACATTATGCAATCTGATGAAACAATTCAACACTAAACCATCACAAATGGCAAACTAAATGACACACAAATCTATATTTTGCGCAAAATTAAATGTTACAAACTACAATGTCATAAAAATCAAACAAAACAGCAGTCAATAGTCAATAATGTACACACTGCCAAAATACCAGAGAAAAAAATATGGTTAATTAAAGAATGCCATATACCCACCAAACTAAACTAAACCAACTAAACAATACCAAAGCAATCTTGCAAGCTAACAAAACAAAATCACAGATGTTGGTAACACTACAATAAGGTCTCATTTGTTAACATTGTTAGTTCATGTTAATCGAAGGCTAGCAAACTTATTAACACCAAAACGTCATAAACATCCTAAATCTAAATGGCATACAAAACTATACACTATGCTAAACTAAACATCACAAACTAAACAATCTCACAAACACCAAACGTAAAAGCAGTCAATAACAATAATGTAAACAAAACCAAAACATTAGATCTGTAAAGTATGGCAACTTACTGTGTGCAATGGTAGGAATGTCGCAAATAAACATATGTTAGAGTTTGCTTATTCTGTTTACAAAGCGTTTGTAACTTCGTAACAAGTGGAAAGGACTACTTTATTTTATTTACACATGATGGAAGCGTGTCTCAGCAGCTTGGTTAACAAACTCCATCTCTGCATAATATGTTTGGGCTGTTTATAATCTGGGAACGCAATGTGTGCCATTTCCCCAGATTTGTAACGTAAATCATTTATAAACCTACGCCAGCATAGGAGAATACATCAATGTGTTTCTAAATATTCGCATTGTTGTTCATTGAGATTTCATAATAAAACTTTAAACCCTTGCTCTGAGTTTGCATGTTTTGATATTCACGTTCTTGTTCAAGAAATTACAGTGGCTGTAGCATTTCTATCATAAAGAAGTGGCCAAATATTAAAGATTAAGTATTTGAAATAAATGTTGTTTGGCCAATAAACAAGGATTTGATCATGCTGTAAAGTGTAACAACAACAATCAGCAGGCCATTGGCACCCTCTGAAGGCATTTGTTATATACATAATGTACTTAAGTTTATAATATGTATATTACATTATGTATTTTAAAAGTGTTGTTCAATAAAACCAAATAATTACTTGCTTTGGATACTTTATTTGAACCCATTATAATTTTCTCATTGTTTTTATATATGTATTTTAAGTCATTTGAAAGGCTATTGTACTAAGTCTATTATTACCACACACACACACAAAAAAAAATCTAAATAATTAATTATTAATCAAAATAATCGTTAGTGACAGCCCTAGATTAGCTAAAACATTTTTAAAAATGCATGGTATTGTTTCGAATTTTGTGATTTCAGTCAAATAAAAAAACATTCTTCCAGTCATATAATTTGTCAATGAAGAGTTCTTTAAAATAGTGTTAAAATATCTTTGTCTCGTTCTCATGATCCCAATATCATGTATCATCTCATCACGTGAGCTAAGTGTATAAGTGTCACACCCTTAGAATTAAAACTGTACACATAATTTTATCATAATTTATGAATTTGACACCGCAAAAACATTCACAAATATTGTAAACAAAAAAATAAAACCATCTCATAAATGGCAAAAACATATTTGTCAAACAAAACACCAAAACGGTTGGAAACAGCAAACTAAGCATCATCAAAGTCTCACAATCTTGCAAGCTACTTCACAAAACATCAGCAACATCAACAACAAAATATCAATATCAAAGTCATCATAAAAAATAAATAAATAAAAATCTATTATTAATGGAATATGGTAGTCAGTGTTTATTATCAAGGATTTATCCATGCACATCGCTACTTTTTAAATTCACATGTCCTCTTAAACTTCCCCTCCCTCTACATCTCTTCTCTGATGATGTGTTTATTGGTGTGAGGGTGGGTCAATAACCTGTCACTCACATGAGATCACAGCAATAGCAAACCATCCAATTAATTCCCAATGGACAAAATCAAGTCCCCCCAAAAAAATTTTTCCATTCGAGAAGCCATTTCACCCAAAATAGACTGCCCTCCAAAAGTTTGGAAACACCCCTGGCAAAGTGTGGTTTTGGATGATATCAGCATAAATCCTTATCATTTTTTTTGGTGCAAATACATTACAGTAACTTGACATTATCATTGAAGACCAGCAATAGTAATTTTCATTTTGATTACATAATAACGGCAATTTATACATGTCAAAGTCAGACATGCCCCTTGCCAGTGATGCCTGGTTACTGGTTTAAACTTGGCCCAGGTTTGTAAAAGATCTTTGAGTCAGCACCTTAATAGCTTCAACAATTGATTGCCAATTAAGTTTAAAATACAAAGAACCAATTAGAACCCAGTTTAGGTCAGACAGCTGCTAATGGTGGATATTATGATGAATCAAAAAGTTTTTTCTATGTATAAACTGTTTATGTAATAAAATATATTTTTGTAGTTTGTGTTGTCCCTTATCAGTGCAAAATTATCACAAATTAAAAACGATTCATGCCAATATTGTCCAAAACCCCACTTTTCAAGGATGTTTCCAAACTTTTGGAGGGCAGTGTATGTCACAACAAGGGAAAAAAAAGAATACCACAACTTCTGTTTCCTGCCGACTTTAATAAAAACTATAATACGGTCTCAAAGATATTGAAATAACACTGAAGAATGAAGCAGAACAATGTCTCTTGGCTACAAGAGACTCTCATAAGCTTTTCAGAAACACTAAAATCATAGACGTCCAAATACATTATGTAAGACGTCCGTCTTGGACCCTGCTGAGTAGGATTTTGTGCTGTCACTAAATCACATGCCAGTGCCACCTGCTGACAAGGTCTATGGCATCAGAGCCAACACCTCAACAGAGTGAGACCTGAGTCACTGTCCTGCATGGGATCATGGGTAAAACAAACTGCAATGCCAATGACCGTGGGAACCCTGGGAATACCATGGTACTGAAGGATCCACATACTCATGTAGCTTGGTATTTAGGGTACTTAAGAGAACTAAAACCATTGTGATACCATAGCAGTTTTTTGTGCTTTTTTGTTAATGCAGAAGCAGCAGTGAAGAGCTGAGATCAGCAGAAGCCCAGTAATGACACTGAATCATTCTCACATACACACTGCAGCAGCAGCAGAACATTTATAATAATAATATGTATAAACCGTGTTAAGTTAATGACAGAGGGTCGAGGCTGTGACCGGCGCGGGTTCGGGTTCTTACCGGCAGGCATTCCTCCACTCGGTTCCGTCCAACCCGCGTCCGATGCACTGCGTCTGGATCAGATCAGCTTGGGTTCGACATATGGATCAGAACACGGCTGGATCACACACATACAAACATACACACGTACAGACATACGGATTAAACGAATCCGATCAGAACCCGTCAACAATATCTACCTTAAACTGACGGCTATGAGCACACATTATCAAACGTGGCGGTACTGTGTCTGTGTTGTTAAGAATTAAGTATAGAAAGAGAGTTGTGAGCGAATACCTGTAGATGCAGATTAAGCGCAACACATCCGCGTTTCCTGCTTCACATTCCGCGTGACGTCGGGACACGCCAACACGGAAGTGATAGTCGAGAGCGGAGAAGAGGAGAAGAGGAGAGGAGAGCGCGCGCAGCGCACGCGTCGAGTTTGAAACACACACACACAACACACACACACACACACGCTGCAGGGACTCACAAGGTGGAACAGGTGGGTAGAAAAGAAAAGTTGTTGTTTTTTTTTATTTAATTTAATTATAAAAACAAGTCTCTGGAAATGTGTGTGAATTTTATCTGCTCCCCAATCCAGCTTCTAAAATTAATAAACAGGGCAATCTCATTTGCCTTTGATTTAGGTTAATGAACTGCTCAAATGTGTGTGTGTGTGTTTGAGAGAGAGAGAGGGCTGGCGTCAAATGCGGCATCGGCATCTCGTAGCGGCACTTCCGGCGGCATCTCCAGCGGCCAGTGACTTCTTCGGCAGCTGTCGCTAGAGCGGCATCTCCAGCGGCCGCGGCATCGGCATCTAGAGCAGCCAGGGACTTTATTTGGCAGCACCTGCCGCTGGCCATTATAATTCGATGTTGTTTTTTTATTTTATTTTAAAAACTACATTTAATCAAAATAACATAATATACCAGAAGACTATCATTTGTAAGCATTTATCACAAATTTTGTTAATAACGTTCTGAATCTCCACTACATAAGAGAAAGTAAATCACATGTTTTGATAAAATAAAACTGCAATGTTATCCATTGCTTTGAAATGCACATGAATATAAACTGATATTTATAGCTACAGAAATTAATTTCTGATAGATGCTGCACAAAGCTGCATTACATAGGTATTACATAGACTATTACTTTGAAATGTCATTACATGAATAAACTGTTATTCGGTTAATACAGAAATGATGTTTGATATGCCACGGACTTTCTCCGGCAGCTGTCGCTGATCATTAATTCGGTGTAATATTTTCACTTTAAAACTACGTTTGAAGAAAATAATATTAAGCTGCTATATACACAGGACTGTCATTACATAAGTCGTGTCATTAATTCAGCGTGCTCTGATAGCAACTGCAGCGTCAGAAAAGGCCTACATATTAACAGAATTAATGATAAATGCTTACAAATGACAGTCCTGTGCTATATAATGCTATTTTGTTGCAATGTAGTTTTTTAAAATTAGAAGAATATCCGTGGCTGCTGGAGATGCCACCTGAGATGCCGCAATTTCAGCTTTGTGCAGCATAGTCTATCAGAAATTAATTTCTGTAGCTATAAATATCAGTTTATATTCATGTGCATTTCAAAGCAATGGATAACACTGCAGTTTTATTTTATCAAAACATGTGATTTACTTTCTCTTATGTAGCCTAGTGGAGATTCAGAACGTTATTAACAAAATTTGTGATAAATGCTTACAAATGATAGTCTTCTGGTATATTATGATATTTTGATTAAATGTAGTTTTTAAAATAAAATAAAAAACAACATTGAATTATAATGGCCAGCGGCAGGTGCTGCCAAATAAAGTCCCTGGCTGCTCTAGATGATGCCGCGGCCGCTGGAGATGCCGCTGTAGGGAGAGCTGCCGAAGAAGTCCCTGGCCGCTGGAGATGCCGCCGGAAGTGCCGCTGCGAGATGCCGATGCCGCATTTTGCGCCAGCCCCTCATGGGGGAGAAAGTTAAAGTAATTAAAAGTTATATGACCTCTCAATTTTTTACATGGCATGTGACCGGAATATTTTCACTCTCAAGCTCTTCTTAAAGGAATAGTTCATTCTTCTATCATCATTTAGGCTACTTATTAATGAATGACTTTGTTTGTTGTATGGCACTTTAAGATAATTTTTTAATTCTTCTTAATGCAAGTACAATAAATGGGACCTTTCAAACCGCAAAAAGGACACAAAAGCACTATAGAAGCATCAAAAATATGGTTTATACCAGGGGTTTTCAATCTTTTAGATACCACGCGGACCCCCAAATATGATCATCCTTGTGCGAGGGAACCCCATCCTAACATGTAAAAGCAGCTATATATTTTCATGTATAAAGATGAATTTATAATTAATATTATAAATATGTGTGAAATATTATTTGGAAAGTTAAATATTTTTTTTATGTTACATTATTATGTTTTTTATACTTACTATAGTACTGTATGGTTGAATTATTTATTTATTTTAATTACATTTTTCATTCATTTAAATTATTTTTACTTTTTTTATTTTATTTATTTAGTTCATTCTTATTTTTTCCCCTTTTTTCTAAACTTTACCACGGCTCTGCTGGTGTACCTTGTCACCCAGTTTTGCTAATATTCCAAGTTAAGAAAGATTTGTGTGAGAAAGAGATCAAAATTGAAGTCAGTATTCACAAAATAAATCTTACATACTTGAGCTTCCCTTGGTCTGTTTATGTGAGTTCATGACAGAAGCTGATTTGTGAACCAATCAATTTTTGAGTCAGATCTTTTCGATGAATCATTCAGTGATCATTCAGGTTCATAAATCTGCTCTCACTAATTTGTTCACAAAGTTCTCAAGTTCAGCTTACTTAATGATTCAGTGGCATCCATTGGTTAATGGTCCATTGTAAGGAAAGATTATCAGTGAATAACTTTTAATTTATTTATTTATGAATGGTTTCAGAAAATTCGGAATATAGTCATATGGGCCACTTTTAAAAGTCTTTTGTGTGCTTTTTAAACCTTGAAAGCTTTGCTTTGATTCAGTGTAACTGAATGAAAAAAAGTACAACATGTATACATAATTCAAGTCTTCATAATTTCTCCTTTTGTGTTCCACAGAAGAACAAATGTGTAATATAGGTTTGAAATAACATGAGATGTAAGTAAATGATAACAATTTGAATTATTGAGTGAATGATTTCTTTAATATGAAAACTTGTGGCCTGACCTGCTAAAACTTCAGAGCACATATACCCAGTTACAACCTTCAGTTTGGAAAACCCTCTGTAATAATTTAAGGTTATTACTGATGGATTAGGGGTTTGTTGCAACTGTTGCTGTTTTTGTTGTTACAAAAGCCTGGCATTTCATTACTGCAGAATCCGATCATTTTCAGTGGTCATAATGTATAATAATACAAAGCTCAGTAATGTCTGCCTGTGTCAGACCTGCTGTGTATAACTGGATTATATTAGGATAAGCTGAAGCCATCCAGTCAAACAGCCAAAGCTATGAGGACCTGCGTGTGTGTAAGCGAGACAGAGAGAGAGAGAGAATACACAGTATTAAGATAAAGACCTTTGCTTTACAGGAATTATGCGTGATTAAGCTCCATTTTATCCAAGCATCTGTTAAAACACTGAAAACACATCTCAATCACTCACTCATGCACACAATTCTCTGTTACTAAATGCTTTGACATTGTATTATGGCTCAAATGTTAAACACTGTGCTAAAAGATACTGCAATGCTGTTACACAAATACATGGCTGAGATCCAGATGCAAACTTCTGCATAATAATTACTGAAATGCTGGCCAAATAATCCTATTTCACCAATAATCTCCATCAAATCTGTGTGATGTGATTTCTCTCTGTGGTCTCACACACACACATTTTCTGCCTCGTTGATATTGGTGGTTTAATGAAGCATGAGAGTTTGGGCAGTTTGATTGATTGAGTAATGCTGTAGCTGTGTGCAGCTGGTATTGCCAGTCAATCAGTAAAGTGTTGTGGTTATTTGAATATTGAATACACACACATGCATTGCAGTGATTGCGTCTTAAACACTTAGTATATATGCATGGTAACCTAAAATCTTGATGTTAAATAATTTTAGTTAATGGATAGGCCTATATTATTTGTCAACTACCCACATATACAGACAAACCCACACATACTCATGCTCATTATTCTCTTAATCTGATGACAGTAATTTAATACACTTGAATTTGTATGAAGTTCGAACCTAATTGTGAAAATTTCAAACTTTTATATCGGGACTTCCAGTGTAGAAATAAATATGGAAATGTTTTTTGATTTAATAACTTTATTATTTCTTTGATTGGAGAGCTTGTTTGCAGAGATAATTTAGGGTTTAGAGCTGAGTTTAACTTATGTTTTAATTCTACTAACTGTGAATATTCAGGAGAGAGGTAAGGAAAAAAATCTGTTGTTGATGTTGTTTACTCACCTGGGACCCATACCATGATGTAGTTGAAAAAAACTTACTTATGGGATTATGGGATTAGTTTTGAGTTGACAAAACTAAACCAACCTGGTCAGGCTGTGTTGGTACCACGACGCTTTATCTGTCAGCTCAGACTTTAAACCTAAGATTTTTAATCTAGATCTTTAAGACGTCGTTACAAAGTCCATCTCACTACAGTGGTTCTAAAATCATTGTATGAAGCGACGAGAATAGTTTTTGTGTGTGAAAAAAAAAATAATAATAATAATTAAACTAAATAACGACTTATATAGAGATGGCCGATTTCAAAACACTGGTTCCTGAAGCTTTGAAGCGTTATGAATCAGTGTATCGATTCATGAGTCGGATCGCGTGTCAAACCGCCAAACTGCTGAAATCACGTGACTTTGGCGATCTGAATCATGAATCGATACACTGATTCATAACGCTTCGAAGCTTCCGGAAGCAGTGTTTTGAAATCGCCCATCACTATATAGTCGTTGTTTTTTTTGCGCACAAAAACTATTCTCGTCGCTTCATAAAATGATTGTAGAACCACTGTAGTGAGATGGACTTTGTAACGACGTCTTTAGTACCTTTTATGGGTCTTGAGAGAGGAAATTACATTGCTGGCTATGCTATGGAGGCCTTTCTGAGCCATCAAATTTCAACAGAAATATCTTAATTTGTGTTCTGAAGATGAACAAAGGTCTTACGAGTGTCGAACGACATGAGGGTAAGTAATTAATGACAGAATTTTCATTTTTTTCACTAAAGGATTTAAAGAATTATCACTTTAAAATGAACCCCCCCCCCCCCCCTAAGCTTTACTCACCCTCAAGCCATAGGTGTACATTATATGACTTTCTTCCTTTCTGATGAACACAGTCGGAGTTATTAATAAATATCCTGACGCGTCCAAGCTAATGGCAGTGAATACTTCGGTAAAGTTGGTTTTATATTCGCACATCCGTATTCAAAAGCCTTGATAATCACACTAAATTGGACATTCATTGAAAATTCACAAGTAAATATGCCATTTAAACAATAATTGCCTATTTTGATCGACTGTGAAAATGTTGTAAGCTGACAATCGTTGGTTGTCAATATCATGTCGCTGCTTAAATTATTATTTTATTGCACATTTATTGGAAAGTCTGAATTTATCAGAAGTCCGAATGTGCGAATATAAAACCAACTTTACCGAAGTGCAGTGAATGGGAGCAAAGAGTTTGAAGCTGAAGAAAGTGCATCCATCATAAACGGACTCCGCACAGCTCCGAGGGGTTAATAAAAGCCTTCTGAAGCGAAGCGTTTGTGTAAGAAAAATATCCATATTTAACAAGTTATGAAGTAAAATATGTAGCTTCCGCCAGACCTCCTTCCGTTTTAAACTTACGGAAAAAGTGTAACTGACACGATGTCAGTTATGTTTTTTTCGTAAGTTGAATACAGAAGGCAGTCAGGCTTGGACGCGTCAGGATATTTATTAATATTTCTGATTGTTTTCATCAGGAAGAAGAAAGTCATGTACACCTATGGCTTGAGGGTGAGTATATCATGGGGTAATTTTCATTTTTAAGTGAATTAATCCATTAAAGTAGGCACATTTGTCTTTAAAAATCTTTTAGTAATGGCCTTTAATTTGGAGCAAGAGAAACGGGGGAGTGATTTTATTGCATCAGACATGTCACTTCACTCACAGCTGATTGGTCCAATTTCGTTTTGAGTTCTCTCAACCCAGAACATAACCTGCCCTGAAGCAGGTTAGCGGTGGAGCTTAAAGGGATAGTTCACCCAAAAATGAAAATTCTGTCATCATTTACTCACCTTCAGGTTGTTCCAAACTTGTATAAATTTTTTTGTAATGTTGAACACAAAGCAAGATGTTTTAAAGAATGTGGGAAAACTGAACAGTTCTGGGGAACCATTGACTTCCATAGTATTTTTTTTTTTCCTACTATGGAAGTCAATGGTGCCCCAAAGCGCCCTGGTTACAAACTTTCTTCAAAATATCCTCCTTTGTGTTCAACAGAACAAATAATTTTTTAGAGGTTTGGAACAACTTGAGGGTGAGTAAATGATGACATAATTTTAATTTTTGGGTGAACTATCCCTTTAAGTTACTATGGCAATGAACACTGCTAAAAGCCGAGCCACTGTCATGGTGCCTAATACCCAGGATTGGTGCAAACTAAACTGAAACATACCTAGCTATCTGTTACGGCTGGTGGTGTAGAGATGAGGCAGATAACGGATTTCCACAAACATATAAGACTTTAATATAACCAAAGGCAGAGTACACCAAACAAGCATCTAACATAAACAGAGAACGGACGAGGAGTGAAGGGAGTGAGTGCAATATATGGGGAGTGCTGACAATAGAGTCCAGGTGCAGGTGATGAGTGACGATGAGGAGCTGACGAGGGAAGTGAGTGCAGGTGTGGAGAACAGGAGGATCTTGGGAAATAGAGTCCAGGGGAACACGGGATCTGTAACAGTACCTCCCCCTCCCAGTAGGCGCGTCCTCGCGCCGTAGATGTAACAACCGGGAGGGGGGCGGGCGCCCTGGAGACCTCAAACCGGAGCAGGGGGAGGAGTAGACTGGAGTGGAGGTCTCCAGGGCAGGCTCAAAAGCCATGGCGGGTCAGGAGCCGTGGGCGGCCATGGCGGGTCAGGAGCCGTGGGCGGCCATGGCGGGTCAGGAGCCGCGGGCGGCCATGGCGGGTCAGGAGCCGCGGGCGGCCATGGCGGGTCAGGAGCCGCGGGCGGCCATGGCGGGTCAGGGGCCGTGGGCGGCCATGGAGGGTCAGGGGCCGAGGGTGGCCATGGAGGGTCAGGGGCCGTGGGCGGCCATGGAGGGTCAGGGGCCGAGGGCGGCCATGGAGGGTCAGGGGCCGAGGGCGGCCATGGAGGGTCAGGGGCCGAAGCCATAGAGCAGTTGAGCCCAGGCGGCGCTGAAGGACTGGCGGGAGATGGCGGAACCAGCGGCTCCGCCGACCGAAGCGCAGCCGGGGCTCCAGAAGGCCGCAGTTGAACACAGACGACAGACAACAAAGTGAACACCAGGGGGAGTGAGGAAGCCAACTGGAAACGAGGGACGGAGCGGAGACGGAGGAGTGCAGTCCAGAGGGGAGGGCAGGCTGACGAGGGACCAAGGTGTGAACGGGGGCAGGATGGAGACTTGTGAGGCTGGAGGACTGATGGGCCATGGTGGAGACGAGGGAGGTTGGAGCCAGAGTGTAGGTAATCGCCCAGAGGTCCGAGGTGGAGATCTGGGCGAGGGGGCTTGAGGTGGAGGTGCAGTGTAAATACAAATGGATGGAGGTGGGAGAGGGAGGCAGGGAGGGAAAACAGTCTTAGGGCTGGAGACTTCAATAACTCAGTTCATAATATGAGCAGCTGGCGCGGCGGCTGGAGCGGCAGGCTCGGCGGCGGCGGCTGGAGAACTTGGCTGCGCGGAGACTGGGGTTGAGGGCCATTTCATCCCCTCAAATACAATTAAAATCCCCACAGGCACTGGAGCTGGCTCTGTGGGGACTGGAGCGGGCTCTGGAGATACTGGAGCGGGCTCTGGAGATACTGGAGCGGGCTCTGGAGACACTGGAGCGGGCTCTGGAGACACTGGAGCGGGCTCTGGAGACACTGGAGCGGGCTCTGGAGACACTGGAGTGGACTGTTTCCTCCTCCTCCGCTCTCGGGACCCAGTTGAGGAGAGTGGGTTCCGTGTGGGGCAGGCAGGGAGTTCACTGGAGGGGTATGCGGAGGAAGACGGAGATTGTCTGACTGGCCCGGCCAGCCGTGTTTCTGGATGGACTAGAGATAGACACCCATCCTGAACCCAATCAACTACGAATTTGGAGTCATTTAACCATAAAATGGAATTTATAGTTTCGCTCAAGGAGAATCGGTAATCGGGTTCACCAAAACGGATGGTGTCATCCTCTAGTCCATCCAGAAACAGAGAGATCAAACATGCTTAAGGCCAGTCAGACAAGGAAGCAAGCTCAACGAACTCCTCCACATACCTCTCCAGCGAACGACCTACCTGCAGGAGCCCGATTAGGCGATCGCCGGATGACAGGGTGAGAGGTGTTGGAGGAGCTGGAGCCAGGGAGCCGGGGAAAGGCTCCATCCCTTTTTTGTGGAAATCCAAAGTTTAGGTCCGTTCTTCTGTTACGGCTGGTGGTGTAGAGATGAGGCAGATAACGGATTTCCACAAACATATAAGACTTTAATATAACCAAAGGCAGAGTACACCAAACAAGCATCTAACATAAACAGAGAATGGACGAGGAGTGAAGGGAGTGAGTGCAATATATGGGGAGTGCTGACAATAGAGTCCAGGTGCAGGTGATGAGTGACGATGAGGAGCTGACGAGGGAAGTGAGTGCAGGTGTGGAGAACAGGAGGATCTTGGGAAATAGAGTCCAGGGGAACACGGGATCTGTAACACTATCCACCCAAACCAGCTTCATGGTATGATTTTTTTTTTTCTTATCTGAATACAAAAGTAGGCAAGGCAAGGCCCTTTTATTTATAGAGCACATTTCAAACAGCCACTGCTGACCAAAGTGCTGTACAATCAGTTCAGACAATATAAAATACACAAACACATCGTAACCCATCATAAAAACCCATCATAAAATTACATTTAACCGAAAGCCAAAGAGAAAAAATAAGTCTTTAGTGAAGATTTAAAACTATCAACAGTGGAAGTAGATATTGTGGAGAATGTTCAAGAATGTCATTTCCATTTTCAGTGTTTAACAACTTCAATTTTGGTTTGTTTACAGTATGGCTTCAGAAATTGCCCAGACTACTTTTCTGGTACTTTCTCCATTTTTTTTTTTTTTTTTTTTGTCTGTGGAAGAAGTAATGTTTGGAACAACTTGAGGATGTGTAAATGATGACAGAATTTTCATTTTGGGATTAGCAATGCATATTTTATGCGACATGATATACATAATATGCTTTTATTTTCCACCAAGATTGATGTTATTATATAAAATTAAGATAAAATTAAGATTATATAAAATATAGAAAACATTTATTTTATTAACATTTATTTATCCAATTCATACAGTACCTAACCTATAAAGTGAGTCAATCTGAAGTACTCTTCACCCATTATTTACATACTTACACAACATGTCCACCTTTAAGATTTTCCATTTTTCCACCTACAAGCGTCACACCGAGCTTCAGATCAATGTTGACCCATAGAACAACTATTTATGTGTGAGAGAAACAGACAGTTTGATTTTTGTCTCTCCAGAGGGGGTTTGACATTTTTCACAAACTCATAGCATTTGGACCCAGTGTCTATTCAGTGGTCTTCGGTCAGAATTGATTTATGGATGGATTGCATAATAAACATGCATTCTAAACCCAGACAAGATAAAAAAAAAAATGGGACTCCTACACGATGATTCAAAATGACAATGATTTTATATAAAAATAAAGCCGAATGACTGGGCATCTTATTTTTGTAAAATGCCAGAGAAGCGCCCACAAACATTATTATGTTTCTGAGAGATCAGATCACTCTTTCAGAGCAGATTCCAAAAGAATGAAGATCATGAAGGACATGAAATGTTACTGACTAGAAAATATTGAATTGAATGGGAGTTTACATAATATTCAGCTGTGTGCATTCTGTGCAACATAAAAATCTTTCTTATTATCATGCTCTTTTTGAACTGCATTTTCATTTCTTTCATACTAACCATGGGATTCTACTATAGCCTGTTTAGGTTTATTTTCTTAGCAGATGCTTTCTCAGAAGGCTTAATAGAAAATGCATATATATAAAGTGGCAACTACTTGGACAGGTAGCAAAGGATGCAAGTCAAGTGCTAACTTTAGACCCCCCGGTGCCAGGAATAATAACAAGACCATGATGCAGGACAGACAGAACCTGTCAGGAAACATAGTCATTAAGAATGAGTCAATGGGTCTTGTAATATAACTGTAAAGCAGCTCCGTGGGGGAGGACGAGCACTTTCGAGGTAGAGCTCTAGGGTGATGAGTAGGCAACCAGTCGGATGCATCAGAGCTGAATGCAGAGATCTTTTCTGGGATGAGGAGAGATAGAAAGGTGAAATGTAAAGCTGAGTGTTAGTTTAATAAACTGGAGTTTGTAAAGATGCAGGATCAGTTTGAAACCAAGCAGGAATACAGGGAATTGGATTTCTGAAATTGCCATTCATTGGTCAATTGATGGTTGTTTTTTTGACATCTTTGTAATGCTATTATTGTCTATAATGCAGTGTACACAGATGAGCCAGAACATTATGTCCTCCTGCCTAATATGCTTTTGGTCCTCTGTGTGCTGCAAAAACAGCACCGACCCACAAGGCATGGATGCTACAAGACCCCTGAAGGTGTCGTGTGGTATCTGGCATCAAGATGTTAGCAACAAGTCCTGTAGGTTGCGAGGTGGAGCAGCTGTGGATCGAACTTGTTGGTCCAGCACATCCCACAGATGCTCAATTGGAATGTGATCTGGTGAATTGGAGGCCAGGGCAACACCTTGAACTCTTCATCATGTTCCTCAAACCATTCCTGAACAATGTGTAACAGGGTGCATTATCTAAAAGAGGCCAATTCCATCAGGGAACATCATTGTCAAGAAGGGATGTACCTGGTTGCAACAATGTTTAAGTAGGTGGCACATGTCAAATTTATGTCCATATAAATGGCCGGACACAGGGTTTCCCAGCAGAATTTTGCCCAGATCATCACACTCCCTCTAACGGCTTGTCGACGACCCACAGTACATCCTGGTGCCATCACTTTTCACCAGGTCAACTGTGCACACTTACACTGGGACTCATTGGACAACGTGACCTTCTTCCACTGTCCAAGTCACTCAGCTCTTTATTCCTGCCTGTTTCTCCTGCATGCAACATGTTGATTATGAGAACTGACTGTTTGCTACCATCGAATTTACCCAGACCTTATGTGGCCTTAGGAGATAATCAACGATATTTCCTTCACCTGTGACTGGTCATAATGTTTTGGCTCATCAGTGTAAAATGTGTGTGTGTGCTCTTTAAGAGTTAATTCTGCCATCTCGTTCATTTATTTGTCATGATCATTCTGAAAGTTGTCATGCTTTTAAAGTCAACATGAAACCGAAATTAACAGATGTTTGGCCATCTCAAAATGATTGAGATGGCAAACCAAATCAAAGAAGGCATGCTTTACTGTTCACAAAAGATGGGTGCATGAATTCCAACGTTACGCTTCAGTTTTTACAGCGGAAGTGTGCATGATAAGAAGTAGCTAAACATTTAATATTTGACTAAATGTTTCACGATAGAAATGTTAAAGGGTTAGTTCACCCAAAAATGAAAATGTCATTTATTACTCACCCTCATGCCGTTTGTATTCCTATTTTTGATGCTCCAAAAAAACAAAATAACGACTTATATAGTGATGGCTGATTTCAAAACACTGCTTCATGAAGCTTCGGAGCGTTATGAATATTTTGTGTCAAATCTGCGGTTCGGAACGCCAAAGTCGCGTGATTTCAGCAGTTTGGCGGTTTGACGTGATCCAAATCATGATTCGACACAAAAGATTCATAATGCTCCAAAGCTTCATGAAGCTGTGTTTTGAAATCGGCCATCGCTATATAAGTTGTTATTTTGTTTTTTTGGCACTCCAAAAATATTCCTGTAGCTTTATAATATTAATATTGAACCACTGTACTCACATGAACTGATTTAAATATGCTTTTAGTACATTAATGGATCTTGAGAGAGGAAATGTCATTGCTGGCTATGGAGTCCTCACTGAGCCATCGGATTTCAACAAAAATATCGGTAACGCTTTAGATTACAGCCCGGAAAGTACTGTGTAATTACAACGTATTTACAGTATAACTTTCAATAATTATAGTGTAACTATACAGTAAGTATGTGTAAGTATAGGGGAACAATATGTAAAGTATTGGGAATAAAGGGGTAACAACCCGGAAAATAACAAATTATTTATACTGTAAATATTTTATAACTAAGGGGTACGTATGACATATAACTAAGGGGTAAGTATGACATAACGGGCCGTAAATTAAAGTGGAGCTTGTTACTCTCTTATTTCATGTAGTTACAGGGTAAGTATGACATTACGGGCCGTAAATTAAAGTGGAGCTTGTTACCCTCTTATTTCATGTAGTTAGAGGGTAAGTAATTAATAAAATGCAAACAATCTGATATCACTGACTCCGAAACCATTATTTGAAAAACAACTTTATTAAAAACAGGTCTACAACACTTATTATTAATTTTTTTAAATCAACTTTTCATTTCAAACTCTAAAGAGTTACTTTCCTGACAGAAAGTAACAAGTTTTGTCCGTTTTTTTTGGTTGTTCTTGTTTCTCGCTTGGCTTCCTCCTGCTCTCGTTTCTCAGCTGATGAATCTTAAGAAGGAATCCAATTGCTGTTCTGTATTATAAGAAAATACAGTACATCCCAAAATTTTCTCATGGTTTAGGCTATTCATCATTTCGCTTCCGACCAACTGTCACTAGCGCCTGCATGAGAGTCGACTTCGTGTTCGATGAAGCAAATTGAAATGAGCAACGTGAAGCTTTCATGACGTTCTCGCGGGAGATTCGTGTGAAACTCGCGCGAGAACTGCCGTCTCTGTTATTCTGTCTTGTTTGTTTCTCATTATCTGTTATTCTGTGTATTTTGTTGTGAGCATTACTAAAAAAAAAATTAAAAAAAACTGACGCGATCTGCGTGAGTTTCTCGGCACGCTTACGTCACGCTTCAAGTTACGTCAAGCATGAACTCTCAACCCTCGCATGCACGCGCAAGGAGATAGTTGGTCGAAAGTTTTAAAAATATTCAAATATTTGGCATTTTTATTACAAATACGTATTGTTTCACTTCAGAAGACATCGAGTCATCCATTAGGGTCGTATGGATTACTGTAGTTATTGCTGTTTGTGCTGTTTGATGCTTCGACTTTTAGGAACATGTGAGCTTGCATTATAAAACGTTCCCAGATTATTTTTTTTCCCTAAAATCCTTTTTGTGTTCATCTTAAGAAGGAAAGTCGTATACATCTCAGATGGCATGAGGGTAAAAGATGAGTAAACGGTGAGCACATTTCCGGGTGTACTGTATTTTCTTATAATACAGAATAGCAAATGGGATTCCCTCTTAAGATTCATCAGTGGAAAGAAAGAAAAAGAGGAACGAGAGGAGGAGGAAGCCAAGCAAGAGAAACAAATAAGAAGTGTTGCAACTTTAAATCTGTTTTGAAATAAGTTGTTTTTCAAATAAAGTTTTCCAAGTGATATGACTGTTTGCGTTTTTTATTTATTTATTTATTTATTTTTTATTAATTACTTACCATGCAACTACATGAAATAAGAGGGTAACAAGCTCCACTTTAATTTACGGCCCGTAATATCATATTTACCCTGTAACTACATGAAATAAGAGGGTAACAAGCTCCACTTTAATTTACGGCCCGTAATGTCATATTTACCCTGTAACTACATGAAATAAGAGGGTAACAAGCTCCACTTTAATTTACGGCCCGTAATGTCATACTTACCCCTTAGTTATATGTCATACGTACCCCTTAGTTATAAAATATTTACAGTATAAATAATTTGTTATTTTCCTGGTTGTTACCCCTTTATTCCCAATACTTTACATATTGTTCCCCTATACTTACACATACTTACTGTATAGTTACACTATAATTATTTAAAGTTACGCTGTAAATTTGTTGTAATTACGCAGTACTTTCCGGGCTGTAATCTAAAGTGTTACCAAAATATCTTAATTTGTGTTCCGAAGATTAACAAAGGTCTTATGGGTGTGGAATGGCATAAGAGTGCGTAATAAATAACATTATTTTAATTTTTAAGTAAACTAACCCTTTAAATGACTAACAGTAATATCCTGTAATGCCAAGTACTTTAAAAAAAAAAAAAAAAAACTCACAATTTTAAATTGAAAATATGCTATAGTTTGCATGATGCATGCAATTCATAACTGAATATGACAAGAAAAAGAACGTTTTGCATTTTCAACATATAAGACCCCTATACCCCACCCAAAAAAACAACAACCTTTGGTCCACCCTAGTGTTCAAGAAATGGTTACAGCCTTGTCCTATTGTGGAAGTAGATTATAAATGAAAACTTTTGAACAGGATGAAGATGTCACAATTTTTCTTATTTTGTTTAAATATCGTTGTTTTTCATTTAGAACTGCCCTTCGGAAGCAACAGAAGATACTTGCATGTTTCCCGGCAGAAAAATTAAGTTCAATTTACCTTGTTATTTGAATTCAAAAGTTTTCACCCCTCGGATCTTAATGCATCGTGTTTCCTTCTGGAGCATCAGTGAATGTTTGAACCTTTTTTAATAGTTGAGTTTGAGTCCCTCAATTGTCCTCAGTTTGAAAAGATGGACCTGAAAATAATTCAGTCACTGCTGGAAAGGGTTCAAATATGCAAAAAAATGCTTGAAAACTGATGAATCTGCATTTTTCTGTAGAACAGAGCTCAGTTTAACTGCTCAGGACAAATAAGAGACTCATGAACAACATCACAAAACAACAACAACAAAAAAAAACTGTTTTTCAAAAAAAAAAACAGTCAAAGATCATCCGGGTAACCACACACAGTATTGAGAATCAATGGTTCACAAATGTTTGAATGTGGCCATTTTAATAAATTCAGCTATTTTTTTTAGTCTTGTGAACTAAATGCAAACATCTTTTATGTAAAATATCTTATGGACAGTACTAAATAAAAAAAAACATACATTTTGTATGATCTCTCTTATTTTATTAAAATTATTCACATTTTCACAGATTCTGCAAGTGGTTCACATACTTTTTCTTGCCACTGTACAATAGGTACAACTGAAACTGAATCCAGGACATGTTAACTGAAGATCATGATACCCTCCAGAATATTTTCTCATATCCCTATGGTAACACTTCTTTTGCAGATCTATTGTTATTTGCTATTATTACATATCTTTTTGCGTCGAATTAGCGGTAACCACCATTCAAATGCTGCATTACCTATAACATACTCTAATACAATCTCCAAATAACTATTTGGCTTTTGATAACATTTTTCCCACTCTCACAGCCTAGATGCTGTCCGTCAACCGAAAAAGTCATTGCAGAAGCAGAGCATGATACTGATTTTAAACAGATTTTTCAAAAGAACTATTCTTGTTTGTTTGTTTAAAATCTTTAATAAGGGACAAAAATGCTGCATGTTTGTGCATGTTAAAGAAAGTACATTAGGGTAAATTTTGATTTTATGGAAGTAGCTACATTACAGTAGCTTTAATATTTTATCAGATTTAATATAGCATAACCATTAAAATATTAAACATTTTGATATATATATATTAATAATATATCAATATACACAACACTACTGTTCAAAATATGGGGTCAGCAAGATATTTTTTGGATAGAGAGAGCAATAAATAAAAAATGCTTTTATTAATACTTTTAATAAATTGATCAAAAGTGACAGTAAAGCCTTTTACATTGTTTTATATATATGTTTTTTTTATATATATATATATAATATCCTCAAGTTGTTCCAATGTTTCTTCTACCGAACACAAAAAATGACATTTTGAAGAATGTTATTAACCAAACAGTTGATGGACCCCATTGACTTCTATGGTATTTTTTAATTTTTTCCCCATTATATGGAAATCAGTGATTGGTAACCGATTTTCTTTAAAATATCTTCTTTTGTGTTCAGCAGAAGAAAGAAATTCGTACAAGTTTGGAACAACTTGAGGGTGAGTAAATGATGACAGAATTTTCATTTTTGGTTGAACTATCCCTTTTAAAATAATAAATGCTTTTATTTTGATCATTCATCAAAGGTTCATCAAAGAATCCTTAAAAAAAAGCCAGACTCTTTTCAACATTGAAAAAAAAAAAATTTTCTTGAGCACCAAATCAGCATATTAGAATGATTTCTGAACGGTCTTGTGAAGACTGAAGACTTTTATTGTATTTTTATCAAATAAATGCAACCCTGCTGAGCATTAGAGACTTATTTCAAAAACATTTTAAAAATCATACCGACCACAAACATTTGAACGGTAGAGTATATTCAAATTTAAATCTTATTATATTCTTTTTCATTTTCACTTCCATCTTTCGAGTAGTTCTGTTCAGGATCTGCTGCAGGGTTATGAACAGAACAGATTTGATATGGAGGG